>NC_092265.1:6770000-6785000 GCF_036320965.1 Panulirus ornatus
CCAGAGTATGAAGACTTCAAACTCAAATAAAACAGTTTATAGATGAATAGGCAACAGTTACTTAGATGAAAGATGTACCTAAAAAAAAAGAAAAAAAACATGGGTTTATAGTTCTACACGTGGAACCTAATTAACCAGATGAATTAAAGATAAGTTGATATGATTTACTTAAACATTCGGCGAATCAATAAATAATGACAGAATGACTGAATAATATCGGAATGTGATCCACAAAAATAGTCTCATACAGGAAATGAATGATGCTACTCGCTACAGAGAATCCCGGAAAACCTTGACCTTTTACCTGTGACCTTGACACTTTCACACGTACAAATATCAAACATAGAAACACACAGACATACACAGAATCATAGAAACCAGTACGAGCAGAAAAACAAAAACATGAGTTCAAAAGCTTTTTTTTTTCTTCCGCAGCGAAAGATACTAAAGCTTCGCCACCATGAGATGAGAGAGAGAGAGAGAGAGAGAGAGAGAGAGAGAGAGAGAGAGAGAGAGAGAGAGAGAGAGAGAGAGAGAGAGAGAGAGAGAGCAGGCTTAGAAAAAGATATAAAAAGACTCCAGGGGGACCTTGACCTATATGAGGCCTCATGGTTCTGATGAAGTTTCTCCATTATGTGTGCCGAGGAAGCGCACAGTACAGATACGCTGGACAGACCGCTTGAAATGTTACATATGTCGATGGAGGAAGGCAAAGTGCTGATGGAGTGGAAGGGAGGAAGGTAAAGTGCTGATGGAGTGGAGAAGGACAAGTGTTGTTCTTAGTCTTGGATGTGAAGACCGAGCACTTGCGACGAACTTCAGGCCTGTCTCTAACGAGCGTAGGATGTAAAACACCGGAAAAGATAATTAGGAAACACAATGGATGATTGCTTGAAAATTATTAACTATCTTAGCGAGACAACACAGATTCAGGTAAAGAGGTTACGCATAACAAACTTCATGGACTTCTGTGAGAGACTGAGCTCTGTTCTAAACAAAAAGAAAGAGTCAGTGAATCATTTGTGTTAAAACTGCCAGAAAGCATTTGACACTATCACATAAAATGCTAGCAGTTGAAGAAGCTGAACCTCCAGGTAGGAATAAGAAATAGTTCTCATGAGATGGTTACATAATTAACTTAATGGAAGGGAACAAAGGACATATGGCAGAGAAGACTTCTTGAAATGGACTGGGGGTAACCAATGACGTACCACAGGACTCGAGCCTTGGACCGTTGCTTGCTCTTCTTGATCTATGTTTTAAATGCCTTGCTAGAAGAACTGGACTCAAATATGTTTGCAGATAATGCCAAGGTCATGAGGGAATATCAGAAAGAGGAGCAACGCACCAGTTGACAAGGGGATCTAAGCAAACACCGAAGTTGGTCCGATACTGAGTTGAGAAATTCATTATTCGAGTAAATGGAAAATAATAAGGACGGGGCATATCAATAAGTGGGAAATAAACACCCAGCTGGTAGCGTGTAACCTGTTGCCTGATCCTCACATTAAGATATTCATGTAGGAGACAAAGAGTCTGCTTGCTAACAGCAAATCAGACTAGAACTAGAATGTGTCTTTCAAGTTTGGCTGCCGCAGCTGAAGAAACACACACAACTAATAGAGAAGGTCTAGAGGAGGACAACAAAGAACGTACCAGAATTATGAATACTGAGTTACTATGAGAGGTTAGAGGCTATAAAAGTGTCCACCTTAAAAGAGAGAAGACTATGGAGGTGATTTGACCAAAATTTTTAAATTTGCGAACCAGTTTGATGATATGAACAACGAACGGTTCTTCAAAAGCAACAAAGAGAGAAAAACCAGAGGCCATGAGGTGAAATTTCGCAAGAGACGAGATTTTTTTTTTCTTAAGAAGTACTTTTATATTACAAGTGTAGTGGATAAGGTGAGTGAACTAACTGACAGCATTGTGAATACTGACTGCATCAAAGAGTTTAAACCTTTCGTTCTTGAGAAAGTTCAGTATATGGCTCCCCTCAACAACTTCTAGAAATCCCTCACTGTACACACCGCAACGTACAAACAGGTCATCACACACACACACACACACACACACACACACACACAAATACAAGGTTCCTTCATGCAATATTACCCTGAAGCAAGACTAATGTAAATCATAACCTCACACGAACAACAGGGAATGAAACAGTAACACTCGGGTTCCACAACTTCACAGAGGCCTTTACGAAACCTCAGTTAATCGACACAAAAACACAATACATCAGCTTGATTACTGGTTGCATCCGGCTCCTTAGGCAGTACTTGAATATAGTGTGATACGATTACTCAAGTGTGACGAGGTTGGTGCACGTTCGTACGCGAGATCTTAGCTGGTGACAGGGAAGAGGGTATGTAAACAGATAGTGATTGGGTGTGTGTTTGTAAGAGCTGGTGACGTGGTGTGTATGTGACAGAAGGTTAAAGGGTGTACGTTACAGGTAGTGACTGGGTTAAATGTAACAACTGGTAACGGGTGTATGTAACAGCTGGTAATGTGGGTGTGTAATTGCTGATTATGCAGTGTATACGTCAACTGACGACGAGGGTGTGTGTAACAGCTGGTAGCGGGGTGTGTGTAACACCTGGTGACGAAGGTTTAAGTAACAGCTGGCGATAAGGGGTCAATAGGTGTGTCTGGTCGAGACAATTATTGCTGTTACTGGAAATGCTTTGTAAGTGTGAAGTGATATTGTTTGTGTGTGTTTAGGGGGGGGGGGATTTGTTTGTTTGTTTGGAGAGATTACATGTGGGTGATTACATTTTGTATGTCACTGGGGTAAAGAGACGTCTTGCCACGTCTGATAACTCTGTATACGTGTGTATACCAAGCATCTAAACACACACACACAAACATACACAAACCAGCTTACGCCAGGAACACAGTCACTGACCAGCCTCAGAGGGTAGGATGATAATCCGGGTTAGTTGTAAGAATAAACTTGGTAGGCCAGACAACAGAAGACCTGATTTGTCTATGACGAGATTATCTACTGGATGACAGTACATGGGACTGCACGGGAAGGACAGATAACAGACGACCAAATAGTCTATGACGAGGTTATCTGCAAGAGGACTATAGGACCATTTGCATAGGAAAAGAGAGATAACAGAGGTCTTTAAAGCCTACGAGAAGGTTACCAGATGATTCGACAGTAACACGACCTAATCTACGCAGATAGAAGCAGAGGACATAAGAACCCCAGGCGACATTCACAACTCTCACAGACCAAACTACTACTAAAGGAAAAAAAGGAGATGCCAAAAAAAAAAACATTCAACGAACTTCCATTATTCACGTCACTTTCCCAAGAATCCAGCGGAGACGTCGCAGTAGTAGTAGTAGTAATAGCAGCAGCAGCAGCATCATGTTCTTATACATCCTGTCCGAGGGAGCAAAGAGGATCGCGTGATACGGGCAGGACGTTGCCTCAGGCCCGGACGCCTTCCGACGGAGCTCTGCGGATGTCCACCACACAGGATCCCTCCCTCACTCTCTCACTCTTGGCGATAAACAAACAAGTGTCGCCACGGTACATCCACACATCACTCACCGCCAGGACGAGATTGTGTCTCGATAAGGTTGTCAGACGCTTTCTTCGCTGAACAAGTACACCCTCTTGAGTATTCGAGGGTCAGTCAGGTCAAAAAATAATAAGAGAAAAAGAAAAAAAAAAAAAAATGGTCGGGTTATCATCTCTTCAAGGGTCGCCTCGTTGGTAGTCAAAGTGTCGTTCTGTCGGGCTCAAGAGGATAACCATGTCGTGTAGACATGAGTCACTCTACTGTCTCTTTCTTGGTGTCATACAACGAGAGGCGCATGTGGCAAACGGGTGATTTGTATTCACACGCTCAACGCAACACTTAACAAGGGAACCTCTTGAACAATACCTATTATCACGAAGAAGGTCACTTACTCTCCTAGGAAGCAACGATAAGAAGAGGAAGAAGAAGGAAAAAAAAAGAGAGAGACCTCTCGTCACTTTTCACAATACCCTTCATTTTCTTCTCTCTTTTTTTTCTTTTGTCGTCTCACGTTAAGGCGCACACACGCTTCTTATCCAGCACGACGGAATACGTTTAGCTACGGTTCGTATAAGCCCTCACTGCTGCTGACACTGACCGGGTATGGTGAAGTTAACGGGTAGGAAGGATACCGTGAGGACAGCAATGATTTAGAAACGATTGAGTAAACTGTATATCAAGTACGTCTTTAAAACACACACACACACACACACACACACACACACACACACACACACACACACACACGCACCAATTGCAGACTAAGATAAACTGTCAACGGAGTATCAGAAAATTAAGGTTTTCGGACACGCGAAAATTACAACTATGAAAGTTATTTACCACATTAAAACATCGAACTGTGGTCCTGTAAATCCCATTGCGCTGTCGTAAGACCACTACATTCCGATTTCCTCTTGAAGTTCACACGTGTCAAAATCTTCTATCCAGTGCAAATTACTTAAGTAAAAACCTTCCTCTAACCAGTGCAAATTACGCAAGTCAAAACCTTCCCCTATCCAGTGGAAATTACCTAAGTCTAAATCTTTCCCTATCCAGTGGAAATTACGGAATTCAAAATCTTCCCCTATCCAGTGAAATTACGGAAGTCAAATTCTTTCCCTATCTAGTGCAAACTACGTAACATTTTCCTCTCCATCTATTCATACCTTGATAACCCGAAGACTACATGACTTGCTTCATCTCTCGTCTCATACATACATGAACAGTTATCGCGCTACAAAGGCCAACACTGTATAAAGTTCATCTGTGTTTACGCTACGTTGGTTTCATTGTGTCACATCCCTTCACCGCAGGGCGGATGACCTAGTGATGCGTGCTTGTGTTGCTTGCAAGGTTTGTTAATACGTTTTAACGTTCTATTTTCTCTGATATATCGCCCCGATCGTTCGGAGAGGCTTCGTTATATCAGCCTATCGTTCTATGATATTATTTTCTAGTACTGTAGACTCAAAGTGTCGTTGGTCATCTGGCCTATATCGACTGCCAAGAGTCATTAAGGTCATGCATATCATGTCATAACCAAACGATCGAAAAGTCTTGAACATCTTGTTCAGGCGTTCAACTGTACAACCTCTTACGTCACGTATGGGCCTTGATCAACAACTCGGTTGGTTGATTATTTGAGCTATCAACTCCAATGGTCTTATTAAGGCCATCAAGACATAACTACCAAATCGAATGATCCTAAGCATCTATACAGGTGGTCAAGATAATCAGATAATTCTAAAACCATGCACACTATCATTGCATACTTGGCCCTTGGCCAACATGTGATGATGATTGGCTGGAGATAAAGCAGAGAAAATATCTCTTGATTGTTGATTGGAGGGGAGAGGTTTGAAGAAACTGGGAGGGACTTGTGGAGAACTATTGAAAGTGAGTTAAGCAAGAGAAAGCAAAGAGGAGGATAGTAAGCTCTGGGGCTCAACACAAGCTGCTTAAGTGTTTTCTGACTAACACCTTAGGTTGAATGGTTATTTGGTCTTTGGAATTAACTACAAGAGCCATTAGGCCATCAACAATTAGTAACGAAAGAATCTTAAACACTTCCCTCAGGTGCTAAGAATATAATCAATAATCCATTCACTTTCTGCTTTTGTTTCTTGTGGTAATTTATCCTTTTACAAAACAATGATGATCTAGAGTCAATTATTTTCATTTGCTAAATAAAGTTACAAATGAAAACTTTTTCCATACCCTAAGCCTTTGATATTTTTTTTCTTCCGTGCATTGCAATATTCTAGATATTTTCAAATACTCTTTCAGAACTGGATCTTAGGAAGGCTGTTCTTCCCTCCAAATACGTAGTAAGGGGTAACTTATGTAATCCATTTCGACATGTGTATCAAAATCTTACAAAGATATCTCCTCCAGGATTCACTAAATATATCACAGAGTTCATTAGATACTGACAATGCCCCTCGAATATGTCTAAGGAAAAAAAAAATATAGATACTCGTAAACCAAAATGAAAATGAAATGATACTCCGTAAAACTCCAACGAAAAGAAAAATATTCAGTAAAAGATGGCAAATATCGACCTTCAACATATTAGAGAGAGCGACCATGTTCCAAGTGGCCGACGTGGTGGACTTGTTTCTGATGATCAATTGGTGTAATTTCTCTGTTGTAAGAAAGAGGACTGGTACAGGACCTTCACGCAGGCAAGTTGCTGGATAGAGTGATATTCAACCCTTGCTGACGGCGGAGACTTATGCTTAAACAGATGACAATCGAATTACCTTCAAAAAACGCATTTAATAACGGCTTGATTCTAATTCCTTAATATTATAGAGCTGAAAATGCTCTAGGAGGGCATATCTTATGAATAAGCAGTCATGCAAGATGCTGGCGACGCCTTCAAACACTGCAAAGCGTACTTATATGAAGCAAGAATCCCTCTTTAGGATCAAGGATTAATACTCGATAGTCAGTGACTCATAAAGTTATTTTTTAATTCATACTGATATTCATCTCTGTGTTCCTGGTTAATGTATGACATACGACAAGAGTATATGCATTTATGAACATCAAAAAGTAACACACACACACACACACACACACACACACACACACACACACACACACATATATATATATATATATATATATATATATATATATATATATATATATATATATATATATAACCAGTTCGACCATCTGTCCTGTTTTAAAGATGAAGAAAAACTCGCTGGTGTAACGATCACGCACAATAACTCTTTCCACGTATCATGTATCATCAACTACAAAAGATATATTCAGATAATTCTTGAAGGAAAAATACTTATAAGCAACATTTACTTATATCTTCGTATCTTAAGTTTCTCACAATTCATACAAGCGTTAAATACATCTGGACATCATATAATGGTAAAACAAAACACATGTCGTCCTTGTGTAAGTGTGGTATCTTATCTGGCACTGTTTCAAGGTACATAATAGTTGCAGAGACATACGAGACCTGGGGTCACGAAGGAATGGAAATCCACTTTCCTTTTTACATATCTGTAATGATGTAACTTCACTAAAGAAAAAGACACATCAGATATTCTCGTTCACCCAACTCTCTCTCTCTCTCTCTCTCTCTCTCTCTCTCTCTCTCTCTCTCTCTCTCTCTCTATATATATATATATATATATATATATATTTATCATATCCCCGGGTCTTATTAAGGGCGAAAAACGTTCCGTGTGGCATATGAAACACCCTTTTGTTTTAACGTATCGAAGGTGGTTACAGGACTGCATCTGATATTACATTTAAGCGGTAATGCTTTATTTAGCATCAGTTACCAAACATCTGGCCACTTGTACTACGATAGCAGAGAGAGAGAGAGAGAGAGAGAGAGAGAGAGAGAGAGAGAGAGAGAGAGAGAAACTTTGAGCGACAGTAGCTATCTTTCGCCGATAAATATGTCAGCGGCAGACAGAGTGGCCTTTTCGGACTCATCTCACGCTGACAGTTTAAAGACAGTCGACAGATTTATGGGATATTAATCCAGCTTCTTCTTCTGCTTTATCTGACAGCAATTGTTGACCTTTGATACCCAAGCTCAAGAGCATTATGGGAACGACGAGTAACGGAAAGAAAATAATAATGAACTGTTGAGAGTTGATGTCAACATATATAGAAAACGGTCGCGCCATCTCATGCATCTACCCATGGATTTTTTTTTTTTTTTTTCTTTTTGGCCTCTGAATTCATCGTCCATGTACAATATTTTTCTTTGAATCTCAGTTTCATCCATTCTTGCACGTCATGCCTAATGTAACCGCTGGGATTTTATCACTTTGGTTACAGGTTATTGGGTAATCTCTCACAATTCTTCGATGTGGCTCTTGCAATTGTTATGTAAGCAAAATGATACCATTCTCAGCTGTTGTCGGGCAGGGCTACGCTGCCCCATCCTTGTGCAACTGACGTCATTTATTTTCAGTCTATGAATACTTTTATCATTCTTATTTCTATAAAGTTCTTAACTTTTTTTTTGTCGTCGTAAACTTAATTCTTTTCTGATTATCAAACTGATGAAAGAAATTCAGTAAAGAAGAGATTCCCAAACTTTTTCTTTCTTTTTTCATTGGCGTGCCACTCACAAAACTGACATTCTTCCACATTGTGTGCCTTTTTATATTCGAACTCAAGTTCAGTCGAGTAGAATACTTTATCTTAAATAAATCTTAAGCTTTTGTCATTCCTCCACAAAGAAAAATATGGGTCAAATGTACCGTCAAAAATACTTTTACATTAAATACGATTGGAAGTTCAGTGAAAAACACCACAGTCTTTGGCGTATCACTGGTTAGCAAGCTACTTTAGCTGAGGGCGGACGTTCAATTACTGCTAAGGCACCATATGAGGGCTGGGTTTATAAAAGCCTCTTAAAGAAGAGAAGGTACAGTTCATCTGATTTCATATCCATTTTTTCACCACTGACGTTCACATTATCTGGCGTTTTGACTCCTTAGTGTATTGATAATGTACTGTACTTGATACATATAAAGATATTTTTGGATTTGGATTTTTTTTAAGGGGAGCCAATGAAAAATATCTTTGAAGACGGTTGTCTACGAAATTATAATCTCCGGCAACACTGACAGTCAATCAATACTTGAATTTAATTCATAAGTATATATATATATATATATATATATATATATATATATATATATATATATATATATATATATATATATAGAGAGAGAGAGAGAGAGAGAGAGAGAGAGAGAGAGAGAGAGATAGATAGATAGATAGATAGATAGATAGATAGAGAGAGAGAGAGAGAGAGAGAGAGAGAGAGAGAGAGAGAGAGAGAGAGAGAGAGAGAGAGAGAGAGAGAGATAGAGAGAGAGAGAGAGAGAGAGAGAGAGAGAGAGAGAGAGAGAGAGAGAGAGAGAGAGAGAGAGAGAGAGAGAGAGAGAGAGAGAGAGAGAGAGAGAGAGAGGACGACTGCCATGAATATCACACTTCCGAAATAATCTCTCTCTTAAAAGGGGGAAAAAAAGTAAATATACTTATCAAAGTCACACTCTCGACAAACAGATCTAAACATCAAAATCTCTTTTCAATCAGAGACAATAATGTTTTGGTGTTTGATGCTGCAGGGTTGACGGCAAACACTCTTTACCCTCGACATGTAGAACACACCTGAGCTTATTGATGTGTGCTGCTGGTGTGCTGACGTTATAGCTGGGATAAAGCTTGATACAGTGACGTGAGAGCTGGGATGAAGCTTGAAATGAGGATGAAAAAGTTGGCTGACGTAGGTCGGCCAGAGGCTAATTTGCTAATGAGAGATAAACAAAAGTAAGCTGAACCCTCTATTACAACGGTAATGTCCTTGGACAACTTTGAGAACGATGGTATGGGATCTGTGCCTTGACCAAGAGGATACGATCCTTGAGCAGGAGGGTACGATCCTTGAGCAGGAGGGTACGATCCTTGAGCTGGAGGGTACGATCCTTGAGCAGGAGGGTACGATCCTTGAGCAGGAGGGTACGATCCTTGAGCTGGAGGGTACGATCCTTGAGCAGGAGGGTACGATCCTTGAGCAGGAGGGTACGATCCTTGAGCAGGAGGGTACGATCCTTGAGCAGGAGGGTACGATCCTTGAGCAGGAGGGTACGATCCTTGAGCAGGAGGGTACGATCCTTGAGCAGGAGGGTACGATCCTTGAGCAGGAGGGTACGATCCTTGAGCTGGAGGGTACGATCCTTGAGCAAGAGGGTACGATCCTTGAGCAGGAGGGTACGATCCTTGAGCAGGAGGGTACGATCCTTGAGCAAGAGGGTACGATCCTTGAGCAAGAGGGTACGATCCTTGAGCACGAGGGTACGATCCTTGAGCAGGAGGGTACGATCCTTGAGCAGGAGGGTACGATCCTTGAGCTGGAGGGTACGATCCTTGAGCAAGAGGGTACGATCCTTGAGCAGGAGGGTACGATCCTTGAGCAAGAGGGTACGATCCTTGAGCAAGAGGGTACGATCCTTGAGCAAGAGGGTACGATCCTTGAGCAAGAGGGTACGATCCTTGAGCAGGAGGGTACGATCCTTGAGCAGGAGGGTACGATCCTTGAGCTGGAGGGTACGATCCTTGAGCAGGAGGGTACGATCCTTGAGCAAGAGGGTACGATCCTTGAGCAAGAGGGTACGATCCTTGAGCAGGAGGGTACGATCCTTGAGCAGGAGGGTACGATCCTTGAGCTGGAGGGTACGATCCTTGAGCAAGAGGGTACGATCCTTGAGCAGGAGGGTACGATCCTTGAGCAGGAGGGTACGATCCTTGAGCAAGAGGGTACGATCCTTGAGCAGGAGGGTACGATCCTTGAGCAGGAGGGTACGATCCTTGAGCTGGAGGGTACGATCCTTGAGCAAGAGGGTACGATCCTTGAGCAGGAGGGCACGATCCTTGAGCAGGAGGGTACGATCCTTGAGCAGGAGGGCACGATCCTTGAGCAGGAGGGCACGATCCTTGAGCAAGAGGGTACGATCCTTGAGCAGGAGGGCACGATCCTTGAGCAAGAGGGTACGATCCTTGAGCAGGAGGGCACGATCCTTGAGCAGGAGGGTACGATCCTTGAGCAGGAGGGCACGATCCTTGAGCAGGAGGGCACGATCCTTGAGCAAGAGGGTACGATCCTTGAGCAGGAGGGCACGATCCTTGAGCAAGAGGGTACGATCCTTGAGCAGGAGGGTACGATCCTTGAGCAGGAGGGTACGATCCTTGAGCAAGAGGGCACGATCCTTGAGCAGGAGGGCACGATCCTTGAGCAGGAGGGTACGATCCTTGAGCAGGAGGGCACGATCCTTGAGCAGGAGGGTACGATCCTTGAGCAAGAGGGTACGATCCTTGAGCAGGAGGGCACGATCCTTGAGCAGGAGGGCACGATCCTTGAGCAAGAGGGTACGATCCTTGAGCAGGAGGGCACGATCCTTGAGCAGGAGGGTACGATCCTTGAGCAGGAGGGTACGATCCTTGAGCAAGAGGGTACGATCCTTGAGCACGAAGATACGATCCTTGAGCACGAGAGTACGGTCGGTGAACACAAGAGTACGATCCTTGAGCATGAGGGTTCGATCCTTGAGCATGAGGGTTCGATCCTTGAGCACGAGGGTACGATCCATAGGCATTAGGTTATGGTGGAGAGTCACGCCATCATACTGCAAGGGTTGGTGCACCGTTGAACTCAAGATGATGAAGGTATGAAGTAGAACATAATTGTGTCCACACGGAAATGTAACGAAAAATAGCTACGGTAGGTACTGAAAAATGCATCATATAAACTGAGTAACAAGTTCCTGAATATATCAAAAGGACGATACAGTCGGACTGTGATGAGAACGGTGGGATTAAAATGTAAAGTCGGATGGTTGGTCTGAACGAGCCAGCAAATGCCAATGCTGGATAATGGTCAAGTTAGACATTTGCCAGCGTTAGAGCCGAGTTAATGGTTAGGCTAAAACTTTGTTCCTCACAGCTTCGTAGACATGTGCGAGCGTGGAGACACC
The DNA here is from genome assembly GCF_036320965.1 of Panulirus ornatus. Taxonomy (NCBI): domain Eukaryota; kingdom Metazoa; phylum Arthropoda; class Malacostraca; order Decapoda; family Palinuridae; genus Panulirus; species Panulirus ornatus. The sequence goes on from NC_092265.1 coordinate 6,781,579, forward strand.
ATGTGATTATATCAGAGACTCCACTTTCTTGCCAGTGTGGAATGTGGTGGAGGGAGGCTACTTGGGGGGAGGAAGGTAAGGGGTGGAAGGAGGAGGAGGAGGAGGAGGAGGAGGAGGAGGAGGAGGAGGAGGAGAGAGAGAGAGAGAGAGAGAGAGAGAGAGAGAGAGAGAGAGAGAGAGAGAGAGAGAGAGAGAGAGAGAGAGTACAAGAATCCATGGGATGTGCCCTGATGACCCGTAAGAAAACAAAGGCAGATACAAACAAGGTCATATAATGGGGTTGACCCTCTGGTCACCAACAACAACAACCATAGCACACCACATTCAGCTACCACACCAACCATAGCACACCACATCCAGCTACCACACCAACCATAGCACACCACATCCAGCTACCACACCAACCATAGCACACCACATCCAGCTACCACACCAACCATAGCACACCACATCCAGCTACCACACCAACCATAGCACACCACATCCAGCTACCACACCAACCATAGCACACCACATCCAGCTACCACACCAACCATAGCACACCACATTCAGCTACCACACCAACTGGAGCACATCATATCCAGCTACCACACCAACGACAGTGCACCACACCAAGCCACCACTGCACTCCACATCCAGCTACCACACCACCACACTACACACAGCTACGTCACCAACACACAACGCCCCACTACCACACCAACGCACTACACTGAGCTACCACACCTCGGCACAACACATGGCTATCATACCGCCACACACCACCACCACCACACTACACCCATCTCCAACACCCTCCACACACAACATCCCCACACAACCACACCTACATACATCCAGCTTCGACACAACACCTCTATTAACCACACCATCCAGCTACCACCACCCACCACCACAGCACCCAGCTATACCACACCACACTACCCATGTCAACAACAGGGTATGTATATATATACATATAACATCTGGGGACTCAGCCGAGAGTGGAGACCTGAGTGAGACAGGTGCGGGTGAAAGTGCCCTCCGCTTATCACTTAATGATGGGGCCAGCAAGGACAAACGCTCAGGCAGGTTTATATTTTAACATGTATTCCGAGCACGTTAGAATGTTGTCGATACTGCTTGTGACCTCATGCTCAGTGCCCGGGTGTGCAGGAAATGTTGCTGTGCACTACACACACACACACACACACACAAACACCACACATACACCACACATACACCAAGAGCAATACAAACATCCTACCAAACTCAAAAGACATGACTAAAAAATCATCAAATCAGAATTTTTGCAAAACATTACCCAATTACTTTCAATAGTTTTTTTTTTCTTTTTTCTTTTAGCAGTATCTCAACGAAGCCTGACTTTAGGAAGTGGGTTCCTTCACAAAATCAGCATCTCTCGTCCTAAGGAGATGTGCGTTTTACTATCGCTTCGTCATAAAACACGAGTGGGTGGAGTCTGTGATTATGTACAGCGCTTGCAGACGACGGCGAGCGGGTGGTGGTGAGCCGGGGTAGAGTGTGTGGTGTGGTGGTGTGCAAGGCCACACAGCCTGGCGGCGAGCAGGTGGTCAGCTGTGGAAGGGAAGGCTGCGTCATGAGCCTCCACCTCTTACTTTATGTCTTCCATTTCTCCCGTGGTGATGCGCGACGTACGTGCGCAAAAGCAACATAAACAGGTCATGAAAAATGTAAAAAAAAAAAAAAGAAAAAAAAGAGAAAAAGTCACGAATATTTCATGAATGAATGATGGTGTAAGGGATGAAAAGTGATGCCCGGGGAAAGTATGCAAACAAGCAAACAAAAAAAAAAATAAGGATGATTCAGCTGGAGAGAGAGAGAGAGAGAGAGAGAGAGAGAGAGAGAGAGAGAGAGAGAGAGAGAGAGAGAGAGAGAGAGAGAGAGAGAGAGAGAGTCCGTCACCTATACACGACTTTTGGGAAGTCCGGGAAAATCGAGCGTTCCATCGGAGTATGATGACGTAGTTTCCACTCCCGGCGACACGGTTGTTAAAAGTGTGATGATGATGACGACAGCAGTGATGGTTGATAACGTTATTGCCTGTCGTAAGCCAATGGTTAGACACGAACCCTTCATTTAGCACAAGAGTTTTCGCACGGTCAGAGCATCTGTACGTCCTACTACTCTTATCATACCAAATATGTGCTTCGCGTCTCTTCCACCATCGCTAAAAAGCCTTGTTCGACACCCCAATAGTCCTTCGATGTTTGAATTCGTTCGGTAGTCTTTTTATCTCCCATTTAAAACCATGACGTCTATGGATGACTCGTTTATAGTAGTAAGCATAATCTTTGAATGTGCTGTGGTGTGCAGCCAAATATCGTATATATATATATATATATATATATATATATATATATATATATATATATATATATATATATATATATATATATAGTGTGTGTGTGTGTGTGTGTGTGTGTGTGTGTGTGTGTGTGTGCGTGTGTGTGTGTCCAAGGGACTGCTGAGCTGTGTCAACAGGACCTAGGATTCGTTGGTTACTTTTCTGGCCACATCTCCGTCCCTTTTCTGCTACTGGTATTCGTACTGCACCGGCCAGGGATGGACTATACCCTCCTGACTATTAGAAGTGTCAAGAGTGAGATGCTGCTGCTCCGGAACCCATGTCTTTTACACTCTCCGTGTCAGTAGGTTGCAGACAGCAGCCAGAGAGAGAGAGAGAGAGAGAGAGAGAGAGAGAGAGAGAGAGAGAGAGAGAGAGAGAGAGAGAGAGAGAGAGAGAGAGAGAGAAACATGCGCATATGATTACTTTTTATGTGTTACGAGGAGAGATTTTTACACTTGTGTTCCTCCGTCTCTTAACCTTGTGTGTGTGTGTGTGTGTGTGTGTGTGTGTATATATATATATATATATATATATATATATATATATATATATATATATAATGTCTCCTCCTATGTATGCACACACACACACACACACACACAAACACACCAGCTTAAGCCAGGTACCCATTTATCGACCAGCCCTGAGGGGAGGATGAACACCTGGGTTGGGTGTAGGCCGACTGTAGTGCTACACTCGCGTGGCTCCATCTCTAGAACTTTCTCTACCATCATTGAAGCTTTTAAACTTTTGAACGCTGTTCGAATTTTCAGTTTCCTCACTGAGATTATTCCATTAATCCACCACTATCTTACACTACTAACTTCATCAAACTGGTCCAGAAACTTAAAGCTTGTGATCAAGTCACCCTAACTCCTCTCTCTTCCATGTTGTACTTCTGATCAAGTCACCCATACTCTTCCCTCTTCCATGTTGTGCTTGTGATCAAGTTACCCTTACTCCTCCCTCTTCCATGTTGTGTAAGTCCTTCTATCATGTTCTTTTGCACCTCTGAAAGTGCGGTGGCCAAACTTCAGAAGCATTTTCTAAT
>NC_092265.1:6790000-6797500 GCF_036320965.1 Panulirus ornatus
TGCAGGAGGCTAGCCGGGAAATCCTGACATAGGAAGGGACAGGAAGTCCTGCTGCAAGAAGGGCCAGGGGGTTCCTGCTGAAGGAGGAGGGGAGCCGGGCAGGAAGTCCTGCTGCAGGGGTGCCAGGAGCAGTAGGAGGAGCCAGGAAGTCCTGCTGCAGGAGGGGGTCCATGTGATCCTACTGCAAGAGGTTTCACCACACCCTCACCTTATTGCCTCACTACCTACCACTCAACTCCCTCTCTCCTCCCCTTCTCCGCTTACTATCTGCCTCAATCAACACATTACGTCGACGAATATAACCATTTTCTCTCCCCCCTCAAAAAGTCTACACATCTCCCAGGAACTCCAGCATACCATGCGTCACCGGGATCACATATAAACAGAGCAAACAAAGATAAGATGACATTTCATCCGCAAACAAACATCGACTAAGAAGTCAGTTTACATCAAACCACATTAGGAAAACAAATAAACAACAACATTACAACCGATGCAGTGCCTCTGGTGAACAGCAGATAAGGCCATCATAAATATTTCAAATCTTTGATACTAGAAAACGAAGACGTGGCTTTAATACGTTCAAACAATATGTAACACACGGAATAGTGTCTTGGGGTCTTTGGAGCGTCTTCGAATATCCGGATTAAACTTAAAAGCCATAAAGGGGATGTCGCAACCCCTGGTTTATTTCCCGAGTTCATAGGCGTAGTATATATATATATATATATATATATATATATATATATATATATATATATATATATATAGATAGATAGATAGATAGATATCCAGACATAGAAATCTCTATACAAATATACAGCTTGTGTATTTCTCTAAGCATCATTTTATTGGTGTTTACGGAAAATTTGGTGATACTGATTCACACTCACAGTCACCTTCGCCAGTCACAAGACAACCAGTTTGCACAGCCAGACAGTCAGCTATACAAGTAACCGTCCAGTCTGGACACGCACCTCAACTAACTAGACTGGCAATAAGCCAACCATCCAATCACCCAGTTTGCCACCAACCAACCAATCAACCCAACCAACCAGCTTATCTGTGAAACCGCTAAGTCATCTCATGACTTATCCCTTCACCATCTCTTCCATCTTTCCCTCTGTACCTCTCTCTCTCTCTCTCTCTCCCCCCTCCCTCCTCATTACCTCCACCCACCCTCAAACTCCTCCTTCTTTACCCCCTATGCCCTCCCGCCAACCCTGACTTCTTGCTGGCATTTCCTCCGCTCCAGGCACGATCTACCCCTCAACGTAAACTGGGCAACAGATGATCTTCCACAACCTCCTGATGACCAACTTCAGCAGCGGAGGAGGGAAGAGAGTCAGCAGCTTTCTTCATCTGAATCTTCTTGACCGTCATCAGTGCCTAATAAAGAAGTCACTTTTACCAACAACAATGCCTAATAAAGAAGTCACTTTGACCAGCAACAATGCCTAATAAAGAAGTCGCTCTTACTAAAAAACAATGCATAGTAAAGAAGTCACTTTCCTTATCAAACCCCCAACAAAACGGTACATTCCCGAGAGCCAAATACTGATAGAGGGATGGCATGATCCCTGAGCACGACAGGATCACCCATAGCCTTGGTTCTTGAAGGCCGGATCAGTTAGGACAGGCTCTCATGCCCAAAGATCGTACCGTCATGCTCAAGGTCCGTTTACCGTAATGCTCAAGGCTCGTACTGATATGCTGAGACCCTCTTCTGTTGTGGGTTTTGAAGCACAGCAGGGAGGAGGTGAATAGTAGCGGGGTGCGCAAAGCAGACAGAACAGCAACAGGAAGACACTGCAAGACAGATGAACAGGAGCAGGTACAGCGGACAAAAGAACACCGGTGGAGCACACTTTTTATCTCAATGATAACACTATAAACGCCCAATAGGAAAAGTGACAGAGAACGAAGCAAACATCATATATCAACGGAGCCATCACTACAAGGAACGTACAATTCAAAGAACATACTGAGAAGACAGCATTGCCAGGACTACTAATGAGAGGTATGATACTGAGAACTTGAAAACTTGCACGAAGAGACAAAAATCCCTCGATGAAAAGTGTTTAACGTAACAAACATTCAAAGCAAAATGGAATACTGGTGCGTCATGTGGGTATCAACCAAATAAACGGAAATGAACAAGTTAGGAAGAGTTCAGAGGCACTTCGCGGACAATATCGAGGTGTCAGTACATATGAACCACTATAAAAGACCGAAGGAACTTAAACTTTAAACTCGAGGAAGAAGAACAAGACAAGACATCCTACACATGACGACAAGTTGGAGGGATGAGTATCATTGACCCAAAAACCTCTCAGCCGAGGAGAAACGTAATCACCAAGTCTGCAAAAATACCATAGAATATCCCTAAAAGAATATCAGAGAATATCCCCAAAATATTAAACTACAACGTACTAAACTCGAACAAGAAATATATAGCGCCAGGAGAAGTAACAGAGGTGGGTGGAGGAACTATAGAAACATTTACAGGAAAACTTGGCATATTGTTGAAGTCAGTCCCAGATGAAGCCAGAGGTGGCATCATTTATGAAGTAAGACGTGTTTGGTGAGCGTCAAGGGCTATTCCAGCCTTCAGACTAAATCAAGCCATAGGAACTGGTAGGCAGGATCACACACACACACACACACACACATACACAATCTCTCTCTCTCTCTCTCTCTCTCTCTCTCTCTCTCTCTCTCTCTCTCTCTCTCTCTCTCTCTAAACCAGACAGCATGACGCTGATGGTTCAATTTAAAGCACAAGAACCCGACACAAGATTCATCATCGAGGAATAAACAATCCGGCGTTAAAAAAAAAAAAAGAAAAACACGAGGGGAGAAATCCACACAGGTGGAGTGGGATGGGAGGGAGGAACGTGTACAGAACCCCCCGTGACCGAGCCTAACCTGTGTACGTGGGGTGTGTTCTAGTTCTGGGCTCCTCAACCACAACCTAGCGTCGAACCCATCCCATGCGGGCTCGCTCAAGAACCACCAACACCCTACAATCATTTCCAAACACCATTCTCAGATCAGTCCCCCCACCCCCTCCCTTCCCTTCCCCCAGGGGAAAAAAAAAGAACCCACCATCCTTCCCGGGGTTGGCTCATGCACTGATTTATGTCCCTGGGAGTCAGTAATTTAACGCATGGATGAATGAGGGCGAAGCCTGTGTATGGATGGGGCCAAGATTCCGCCTGGGTTTTAATTGGTCCCCCACAGGCACTCAGGAGGAGGAGGAGGAGGAGGAGGAGGAAAAGAAGGAGGAGGAGGAGGAGGAGGGAGAAAAGGAAGAAGAAGAAGAAGAAGAAGAGGAGGAGGAGGAGGAGGAGGAGGAAGGGAAAGGAAGATATAGCTATGAAATGAAGACATGTTACAGAACAGAAGAAGGAAGGCATCTCACACACCACAACAGATAGTCGTCTCCCGACACTCCTGCCATCAAGGGTACACAACGGGTACACAGGTCAAGTTTCCTCTCTTAGTCGTCTTCCTCACACCAGCCGGGTTCGTGATAAGTGGCTGTATCTTTCAGAGTCGCCACCTCCGTCTATCAGTCCAACTGAAGATCCTCCAACGGATACCCCAAAGGTAATCTTTCTTTTCCTTTCTTTCCAGCTAACATTTTACATTTTCTACTATTCTTTTTCTCTTTCTCTCTCTCCCTCCGTACACATATTCTTCTGATTTTATACTTATCTGTCCATACGTCTAACTATTTTCATACACTAATATATAACTGGATGAATGAATATGTGAATAAACTTAAGAGATGAATTATTCACCGACAGAAAAAAAGACGTAACTTAAGTTTAGATGAAACTTAATGACTGATTTGGAAAAATAAAAAAATACTCGCCAGGTTACATCAGGATGAATGAGCACTTGTGTTAATGAAATCGATACAACTTGTGGCTTTGCCAAGAAAAAAAAAGAAGTCACACCTTTCAGTGAGGGAAGAAAGGCAAGGATGTAAGACAAAATATCCTCTTTCTTGTTCTCTGATGCTCCTCTTTTTAAGAATCCAATTGTATTTACGTGTTTCGGTAGTACGAGGGAAGGAATTCTATACATTCGTGGGGTCCCATTTCTTGAACTTTTTATCTTTGGGTTTAATTACATATTTCTACCGTACGGGGAGGGAGTCTTACACACTACTATCATAAAACTGGTTAGACTTGTGTGTGTGTGTGTGTGTGTGTGTGTGTGTGTGTGTGTGTGTGTGTGTGTAAGAAGAGAGCAAAGAGGATTGTCTGATGGTGGGCCACAAGCTAGCTTGATGGTTCCGACAACCGATCGCTCCCCGCCTAACTGAAGGGTTCGCGGAGAGGAACAAAGACTTGGGGTAAGTAGGAAGAAGAGAGAGGAGGAAGAAGAAGAAGAAGAAGAAAAAGAAGAAGAAGAAGAAGAAGAAGAAGAAGAAGAAGAAGAAGAAGAAGAAGAAAAGAAGAAGAAGAAGAAGAAGAAGAAGAAGAGGAGGAGGAGGAGGAGGAGGAGGAGGAGGAGGAGGAGGAGGAGGAGGAGGATGAGGATGAGGAGGAAGATGATTAAAAGGAGGAGGAGGAGGAGGATTAAAAGGAGGAGAAGGAGGAGGAGGAGGAAGAGGATTAAAAGGAGGAGGAGGAAGAGAAAGAGGATTAAAAGGAGGAGGAGGAGGAGGAGAAGAAGAAACAGAGAGAATAAAGAGGAGTCGTGTTATAGTAGCGGGAAAATGGGATGAAAGTTCTGAAAGGTGACGATGATTCCAAACATGGCAGACACTGTCAATCACTCGGACGTTTTCTATGCACGAGGCCGAGCGAGTTTTTCTTGCTTCTTGTTAAGGCAGCCGCACCCTACCCCCTTAAGTTGGTAACCTGAAAATCTCCTCTGGCCCAGAGCTTTATCTCTCAATACTCTCCCCGTCACTCAGACTCCACAAAGGACCATGTCTTCTGTATCTTCGCCGTCTCTGTACTGTTCCTTCCTGAGTTCGACGAGCAAAAGGGGGTGAAGATCCCAGCTGCTCTACAGTTAACTTCTGAGTGGAGGAGGGGTGGTTTACCTCCTATCTATAATGAACTTAGGATTATTCCGGTCCACAACTTATCCAACAAGATTCTCCTGGTTCACATTCTGAACTCTCCTAAGACCCCCGACCTACCCACTGATCCACAAAGCATTGAACAAGTGAAATTCCATATTGCTGAACTTATTTATCTTCTGTGACAGATCATAACAAGAAATCTATTGTGTAAAGACTTTACAGCGCCTATAAAATAATACAGAATAGCTTCCCAACACGTTCTTATCAACAACCGTTTCCTGAAGATGTACTCAGCCACACTTCCCATCACAACTCGGACATATACAAAGTGCCTGTATCCGGTTTACATTAAAAATGTACCCGAGCGTGTCTGACCACATTCCTTGACATCTTTTCTCTCGGCCTTACCTCCCTACAAAAACAACTGGTATCTGTCACAGGCTATGGTGGGAACAACACCTTGATTCCAACGGTTTCGGCTCGAGGACACACGGACGAGAACAATGGATGAAATCGGGTTGGTAGACATGGTGGGTGGTGGTGAGGTATGGGAGGTGAGGGAGGCGGGGAGAGGCACGAAGGGAAGTCAGGGAGTGGCAGGGAGAGAAGTGTGAGGGTGGTAGGGGGGGAGAGAGAGAGAGAGAGAGAGAGAGAGAGAGAGAGAGAGAGAGAGAGAGAGAGAGAGAGAGAGAGAGAGAGAGAGAGAGAGAGAGAATGAATTAGTAAGAAAAGTGAAGAAGACGAGGAAATGAGGGGGAGGGAAAAAAAAAAGAGGGATCGAAGATGAATGAGGTGTGAGGCTGAGTTAGAAAAGAGTCAGTGAATGATGACAGATCAACTCTCAGACTTTCAGTGCTATTATGTAACTTTTCCAAGTTACTTATGCAAGATTTTTACGCTCCCTTGGTCGGTCGGCGCTTCTATGGTGCAGTGGTTCGCGTTACTGACCATGAGCTAGCAGAGACCAGCCCATGGGCGAAGTTGAATGGGTTCGAATCCTCGGCGTGGCAATCGGGCCCACAACCAACCCCAGCGTTCATCCTCAGACTCTGGTCGATAAATAGGTATCTGGCTTAGGCTGGTGTGTGTGTGTACATACAAACACAGTAGAGATAAACAAGGTTAAGAAACGGGGCAACACGTGTAAAACTCTCTCCCCTTTACACACAGTAATAATCACATACAGTAATCACACGTACCTGACTCTTAAAAAAAAAACCCCAGCTTTTAACCAGTGACCTTTTTGACCCCATGTACCTAACCTTCTCACCCTATCTGTACATGACCTTGGGTCCCGAATCTTAAACGCGACTGAAAGTAACACATCGTAATGTAACGTAACACCTCCCCATCAACAGATTGTATTGCAGTAGATCTCTGTATATCATACTATGAATGTGGATTAACATTCCATCATCTAAGTAACTGTTACGTTTGGGTATTTTTTTTTTTCGTAATAGTGCGAATCTGATAACAGAAAACGAGAGGTTAAAAAGACCGTTTTCTTTTTTTTTTTTTCCGTGAAAGAAAACCCCAATGGATAGAAATGACCGTGTCCAGTAACTCCACGGTTCATTACTGAATCCATTTCTCGGGAGTTTAGTAGTGTTGAATACGCTAAGACTTCATTTCCCACGGTGTAAAATGCCCTCGGATTTTATATGAGTATTATATGCCCTCAGCCTTTATGACTATGATAAATATCTTCAGTCTTTATGAGTTAAATACCCTTACAGACTCTATGATCGTGTTAAATACTCTCAGATATCATGATCGTGTTTAACACCCTCAAACTTTATGACTGTGTTGAATAACCTCAGGCTTCATGGTTAAGTTAAATATCATCTGCCTTTAAGACTGTTAAATACCTTCAGACTTGATGGTGATCACATTTACTATCCTACCAATTATGCCATGACTTCAATACAGTGTTAGAGAAATGTTTTACGGAGTTAGCGTCAAGAACAAACGAATAATGGCCTCGTTGGCACATATGTTCCAAGAGCACACCGAAAACACAGGCTCTGTACGCTTCTCATGAACAATACAGATGGACTGAGACTCATTCACAATCTATTACCATCAATGAATCAAAGGAAATGATCCTAATAATGTGCCAAATACTTACAAAACCACCTCTGGTCGTAAACACTCCCCAGATTTGTTACCGTGGTGGGAATCGTCATACTTTGTTGTTAAAAAATCTTCCTTTAGGTTTTATCTTATCCTACTTTAGAAGCTAATACTGTCTTTTATTGCCTCAGAGTTAACAATTTTGTTGAGTACTATCATTGCGTTAAACACCCTCAAATCGATCACTCTGATGAATATCCTCAGACATTACATCGCGTTTAAATATTCTCGAAGACTGTCAGTCTAACATCTCCGAATATCCTCAGACTTTGTTACCCTGTCGAGTATCTTCAAACCCTTTTGATGACTGCATCAGATCC
>NC_092265.1:6802500-6820000 GCF_036320965.1 Panulirus ornatus
ATTAGGGGGAAGGAAACAAGAGTCTCTGCAGCCAAACATCTGAATAGCTCTCAAGTACATGGATGAGGAAATATTCAGTAAGCTGCTAACATCCTACACAAGGCCACAAACGAGAACATCCTTCTAAACTTTGGTCACCACACTTAAAGAAGCACTAAGAGCTAATAGAGAAGAGCCTGAGGAGGGGTGCCAAATATGGTAGTGGAAGTAAGAAAGACGAGTTACAGGGAGAGGCTTAGAGGACTTCCAATTGCTCACTATTGAAGACAGAAGAGTTAATGGTGACCTGATCACAGGCAGTGAACTGTTCTCCGAAAGGTGCAGGGGCTAGAGCACAAACCAGAGGCCACAACAATAATTTAAGGAAGAGATTTGTGAGAAAAGATGGAAAGAAATACATTTGCAGTATAAAAGTATTGGATGAATGGAATACACTGAGTTATGAGACTGTCAAAGTTGACATTTCATAAATAGATTTAAAAAGATGTATGAAAGAAGGAAAAGTTCGAGATAAGGGCCCCTGGAGTGTTGAAGTCTCCCTCAGTTCTGTACCCAATAAACTCACACACATACACCCATACCCCCTTATATATATATATATATATGTATATATATATATATATATATATATATATATATATATATATATATATATATATATATATATATATATATATATTGACAAAGCATTATAGATACCCTTGCTTACCTCGCTTAAGGCTTTCATTAGCTATCAAAGGCACCGATCATTCAACTTCTTACATAACAACGTAATTATTACACTCATTTTCTATATGAGGGGCCCGCGTTTCGAGCCCCCACGGACGTGACACCCGCATCTGTGCAACCACTGATGACCCCCTGCAGGTAAATGACTTAAAATTATAGAGAGAAGAGATACCGAGTCGGCAGCGGTGTAATTGCACAAATACCTCGTCAGGTGGGTGTTGGGACCATTTGTACACAGCGGGCGTTAACAAGGAGGAGAGGAGAAGGAAGAATACGAGTACTTGTAGAAGTAGCAGTAGTAGTAGAAGCAGAAGTAGCGGTAGTGATAGCGGTGGTAGGAATAGTAGTGGTTGTATTATCATTAATAGTAGTAGTAGTAGTAGTAGTAGTAGTAGTAGTAGTAGTAGTAGTAAGAGTAAGAGTAGTAGTAGTAGTATTAGTAGTAGTAGTAGTAGTAGTAATAGTACTCGTCGTCATAGTAGTAGTAGTAGCAGTAGTAGTAGCAAAGGACGTATTAGGGTCGACCTAATGTTGACTTGCCCCTCCCTCCACAAAAGCCTCATCAAGGTCATACAAGCTTCCAATAATAGCGAGGCTGACTGACCTTACTTGGCCAAGCGAATGAGGAGCAATTGGTCAGATGATTCCTTAACAGGTAAGGTCACTATGAGGTGAAAGCTGTTGATGATTCCCACACCGACTCAATCTATAGTGGCCATTCCTACACCCACAGACCAATGTTTATAAACTGCCACCGGAATAAAGATTTTATTCTTTTCTTTGTAAAAAAATTAACTGTAATTCTAAGCTACAGTAAAAGTAATCATACTGCCTATCTTACAGTCAATAAAGCCCTTCTAAGATCTACGGAAAAGGTAAATATGTAGACATCTCATATCAAGCATTACTAGTCTTGCTATGCTATATGTCTTCTATGTTATCTTACCCAGTGCTCGCTAGGCTGTATATAACTCCCATGTTATCTTACACCAAATCATAATACGCTTTCCGTGTTATCTCACACTATATAGTAATGTTATCTTACATTATCTAGTAATGTTATCTTACACTATATAGTAATCTTCTTTTCATCGATATAATCCTCAGTTTCGTCTGTCTTTCGATATACCCTGTCATTCTCAACATGGCGATGCAATCTATCAGCGAACAAAGACACTACCAGCCCCTCAAAAGCCGACCAGCAACCAACTCTTAACCGCGCACACCAACTGGAGTCTGGAGTCCAACCATGGCAGACGTCACGTCGAACTTAAAATAGTGTACTACAGTTCTTTACACGAACTCTCTCCATCAGGAAACCAGATCCCCTCGAAGAGGACGAGGAAGAAGGCGTTAATAAATAAAACCCTAATCAACACGTACATTGAATACCCGCAGGACGCAATGTCAAAAAGACAACAGACCAAAACATAAAGTGGTTCCGACACTGGCGCCGATCCGCGAGACGGTGCATAATAAAAAGAAAACGGAAACACACACACACACACACACACACACACACACGACCCAAACACACATTTGAGTCAAGGTCGTCTACACGTGAGGTGTTCGCCGTGTTGGGGGTGAGGGGGGGGGGGGAGGAGGAGGAGGTGTGTACGTATGCGTGTGTGTGTGTGTGTGTGGACGGCGGCGGGGTAAAAGGTCAAGGGTCATGGATCAAAAGCGTTTAAAGAATTTGCGGGAAATCGAGACGTCACAGTTACAGGAATGTAATTCACACTCGGCGAAGGGATGATGACCTTGAATTGTCAGTTATTCTTCGTTCGTTCGCTAGTTCGCATTCATCAACTCATGACGGCAGACGATAATTGCCAAAGCGTATCTTTGAGAAAGATGATACTCACGAGGCTTAATCAACCCATTGGAGTAATCTCACTTTCGTATCTTTAAGTGTCAGATTTATATTACTCTCTTGATGATCATATTACTCTATGATCATTATGTGCTATTCAATACTCTTTTTATGATCATTTAGTGCTACTCAATAGGGCGTACATAGGAAGTGATAACCGGTTTTGATATTACATTATAGACATATGGCCTCAGGAGGATTGAGTACACGCTTATAATTCTGATATTGTAAAAGTGATGTATTCAATGCAGCGAGGCCATCCATACGAAGGTCCATAGCGAGCAGCTGAGGGGAAACGGCGTGGCGTGGTGTGGTGGTGTGGTGTGGTGGTCAGCCGTTGTCATAGTTGTGGGGGAACGAACTGGAGGTAGTGCGGCAGTCGCTACGGGGGGAGAGAGAGAGAGAGAGAGAGAGAGAGAGAGAGAGAGAGAGAGAGAGAGAGAGAGAGAGAGAGAGAGAGAGAGAGAATTGTCTCCATTCACATAGTCCAGTGCGTGTGGCAGAGACGTGTGGCCTTGTTGGTGCCGGACCAACCGACCCACCACCCTCCACCTCCGCCCCAAAAAAACCCCCTCCAAAAAACTAAATAGGGAGATAAAAACGTGAGCAAATGAGAGAGAGAGAGAGAGAGAGAGAGAGAGAGAGAGAGAGAGAGAGAGAGAGAGAGAGAGATAACAGTTCCGCTTGCCACATCTTAATAATTCTCTCACTTGAGCTCCTGCCGAAGAGAAGAATCGACCCTTGAGCACGACGGCATCGCTCTTGAATGTGAGGGTACGTTCCTTGAGCACGGCGGTACGACCGTGGGGCGCGTCGCACGACCCTTGAGAAGTACGACCCCTGAGGACGACGTATGACCTTGAGGCACGACTTGATCCTTAAGTTCTTATGTCAAAGGTCAGGTCATCATACCAAAGGGTCGTACCGCTGTGCCCAAGGGTCGTAACCTTGTGCTCAAGTGTCGTACGTTCGTGCTCAAGGATCGCACGTTCGTGCTCAAGGGTCGTACGTTCGTGCTCAAGGGTCGTAACCTCGTGCTCAAGGGTCGTAACCTCGTGCTCAAGGGTCGTACCTTCGTGCTCAAGGGTCGTACCCACGTGCTCAAGGGTCGTAACTTCGTGCTCAAGGATCGTACCTTCGTGCTCAAGGATCGTACCTTCGTGCTTAAGGGTCGTACCTTCGTGCTCAAGGGTCGTACCTTCGTACTCAAGGGTCGTACCCTCGTGCTCAAGGGTCGTACCCACGTGCTCAAGGGTCGTACCTTCGTTCTCAAGAAACTGACAGAGATTTGGGACCGAGAATACCTACTTTCTAATGAGTCGTCTTCGAGTAAAACTTTACGTATTTCTTTTCTCTCTGGGAGAAAGCCGATCAGACCTCAGCAATATCATGGACACTGGTTCATCAGACGCCTGGAACCCAAAACGGCCATCGAAAACCGAAGAAAAATCCGTCACAAACCAGAGTCCTCATGACGAAGAAATGCTAACCCCACAAATCACAGTTCGATGGAGGAAAAGCCACGGCCAAATAACCCTTCTAATCGTGCTCTTAACCACACAAACCTGGTGAGGAAAAAAGACGCCCTAACAACACCACAAACGACAGCTCTGGTTAAGGGAGAAAGACGGTAACAACACCACTAACTACAGAGATTGATACTGTTCGCCGCACTAACTACACCACAAACCACACATCTGATGACGACACTACCGGTCCTAACACCACAAACTAAAGTCCTATTGACAACGGTAACGGTGCTAACCCTATCACAAACCACAGTCCTAATGATGACAGACGACTATCGTAACACCACAAACCATGATGACTGTTCATAAATCCACAAACTATGTTAAGAGTTCAACATCATAACAAAACCACAAACCATGATAGGGATTCATAAAAACCACAGACTATGATAGCACCCTAACATCGCAACACCACAAAGAAATGACATCAATTCACAAAACCACAAACTATGATAACATATCAACATCACAACACCACAAACCATAACATAACACTTCAGTGTCATCAAACCAGAGACCTGAAAATTCCTAACAATGACGAAGCGACAGACGCTAAAAAACTTGGCTAAACAAACAAATAAACAAACGACCCTAACGACTCAACCATCTCCATCAAAAACCACACAAACATCAGTAAGAGTGTTACACACACACACACACACACACATACGAGGCCTGTGCTTGAGTTATCTTTTTATGCCACAAGGAAGAGGAAACGACAGTTGCCTTGGGCAGTAGCTGAGTAACCAGGACACCCTGCGAGACATTTGCCTCCGGACGAGTGACGCAGCTGACCTACCCCTCCCCTCCAGCCAGCTAACTGACTGCTTCAACAGGAATGACATATGGAGAGCTCCTCCCAGCCAGCCAGCCAGCCAGCTAACTGCCTCACAGGAATGACAGAAGGGAAGCTCCCCCAAGCTATCCAGCCAGCCAGCCAGCCAGCTAACTGCCTCACAGGAATGACAGAAGGGAAGCTCCCCCAAGCTATCCAGCCAGCCAGCCAGCTAGCTCGCTAATTGCTCCAGAGGAATGACAAAAGGAAAGCTTGTATGAAAGGAAAGCTTGTACACGCACAGGAAAGCTTGTTTAATGACACTGCTGAGCTTCAAGGTGTAGAGTGAAGCTTAATTACATACGGACTACAAACGTTTGCGCAGATGCAGCAAAGCTTGTCAAACGTACTGTACAGATCTTATGCAGACGTTTAGTGAACTCTGAAGAAAACTATTATGTCGTCACGGCCATCTGGACAATATGAACAAAAGGGTCGTTTACTATTATACGTGCACACTGGGAGGTCATAGCTCTGGGACATAGTGGCACACTACAGTTAGACAAGTTGTGGTTTTTAGGGGTCACTCTTTTCAGAGGCAGAAAATTTCCAACGGAGAGGTACTTATATACCTTTTTTCCCCCCCCTAGTGATATTTGGAACTGCAATGTGACGTTCCTTCGACAGAGGGAAAGGATAGAACAGACAAGATATGGGGAAGTACCGAAAAGAGACATTGAAATTAGAACGTCTTGCGACACCTTGCTTCCTCCTCCTCTTCCTCCTCCTCCTACTCCTCGCACACCGCCGCCACCACCAAGGCTCCGAGACATACCTGAAAACACCCCAATTTCGGTGAGTTGCGTCGGCCCCTTAAGGTACAGCGGAACCGGTCCGAACCCGACGTCAGGCGGTGGTGGTGGTGGTGGTACCCCAGACGGTGGGGAAGGGAGGAACAGGTGCCTGTACCATCAAAGGGTGTGGTACGTCCTGTGGCGGAGAGAGAGAGAGAGAGAGAGAGAGAGAGAGAGAGAGAGAGAGAGAGAGAGAGAGAGAGAGAGAGAGAGAGGCGTGAGGGTGGAGGTGGAACTGTTACTCTCTACCAGAGTAAGAAGCATCCCGTGCCCACCTGGCAAACCAAATAAGTGAACTGGATGTTTTTGTCAGGCCATGGGCCACCTTCCTCACCCAGCATCTTCACACAGTCCCCGGCAGTAGCCAGCCCAAACACCTCTCTCTCTCTACCCATCCCTCCCCGCCTGGCCCGTCCTCACACCATCCTCACCCAAGACCCTACGACTGCTCTAGCATCCTCAATTTAGCACTCAGCCCTCCTCTCGTCCTCACAGCCATCCCCACTCCGCCTCAAAAGCATCCCTCACCCGCAGCGCTCAGCTCTCATCCCGTCCGCACAGCAGCCTTACCAAGTTGCCTACTGACCGCTACAACAGGATCATCTTGCCCTACGGCGGGTGACATGGCTCCCCAGATCAACGAACATTAATCAACCAATCTCCTCCAGGCGAAGCATAAAGTGAGTGTGTCAACGTTCAAGAGGGCATGGTGCCGTCGGTCGACCTGCTTTCCGAAAGAGAGATGCAGTTCTTCGCCGCCCGGAGCAAAAACTAGCGTTCCCGGATGACGACAGTCCCTTTAACTAAAAGATTATACAACAAAATAGCATATATTATCCCCTCAAAGCGTCTACATTTTAGGTCTTAATTAGTAGCATCGCAAAGCTCCCGTGGGGGATGCGGTTACAGTGGGTACAAGTGGGTAGGTGGGTACAGGTGGGTGGCAGCGAAGGTGGGAAGTGCTATAACGAGATGGTGGGTGGCACAGGTGTGGGTGGTGGTGGGTACAACTTGCTGGTGGGTGCACGGGGGATGGCGGCATGGTCGAAAGCCATGAAACCAGGAGGCGTGGCAGAGAATGAGGCAAAGGGTGGATACTGGCAAGGGCCTTAAGAATGCAGGGTTGGACGGAGGCGGTGGCATGGTGTGGGCCGCAGGGTATTACTGCAGGGGCCCCCACGTTGATGGCTGACACCTTGGGTAATTAATGACCCTAGCCGGGCAAAACTTCACTCCCGGAACCCACAGCCGCGGAGCATCAATACAACTCTCTCCGCCACCACACCTCCTCACGGTACGATGTTGCAAGTGGCGACCTACATGAACGACAGACAAGCGGCGGGAGACAGACGGTCGAAAAAAGAAGAAAAAAAAAAAAAAGAACCAAAGGATCCGAAGCTTCGAGGAAACGTTCACGTCATTAGGGTTTTACGTTGTTTGAATCTTTATTCGATTTTTTTTCGATACATTATCAAAAAAAAAGACTTCATAAGTATCTAGATATACATATACTGATCTATTTTTGTCATAATTTTTATTGCTGTTAGGCGAGATGAATGAGAACTATCATTTCGAAAAGAACGATACTGCCCGACAATCCTAACAAACCAGTTTAAATTGGTATTTAGAAAATGAAAGAATATTGGTGGATGATGGAATGAAGGTTGACTACTTTGGCAATCTAAACGAGACTCCTTAGGAAGAAATCCGTTTTCATTGGAACACATTTGTGTTGCTTAACATGACTGTAAACTCTTTCGTCCAGTGGCTTCGAGAGGACGGAAGCTTTTTGTCCCCCTTGCGTCTAAGCTCGGGTCAACGCAGGTTGACTCCCACCAAGAGCCTCTTCGCTCCAAACGACTCAACGTTAAATTTTCCACCTCGATTTCCAAGGATTTAAGAGGATGATGGTGCTAAATACGGCCGCGTTTCCTTGACCAGGAGGAGGAGGAGGAGGAGGAGGTAGGTGGTGATGGTGGCTGGACATGAGGAGAGAGAGAGAGAGAGAGAGAGAGAGAGAGAGAGAGAGAGAGAGAGAGAGAGAGAGAGAGAGATTTCCATTATTTGATCCCTCTTCTAAATATAGCGTAGGAGGCAATGGATCATGATTGCTCTCGGAGATAGCGAAAAAATGATAGGCCT
This sequence comes from Panulirus ornatus, assembly GCF_036320965.1. NCBI lineage: Eukaryota > Metazoa > Arthropoda > Malacostraca > Decapoda > Palinuridae > Panulirus > Panulirus ornatus. The sequence continues at coordinate 6,810,403 of NC_092265.1, forward strand.
CGTGTGAGTTTTCTTATCCGGGCGACGGTTTTGCGATGCGTTTCTTGGACGGAAACCCCCCCAAGTAGTGACCGACCTCCGCACAAGACCAAACTCCACGCAGGAATGGCGACAATCGTATGCCTAGAAAAGGTGCCAAGGTTGAGAACAACCATAAACACAGACTAGGCATAATTACTATCATCATCTACTCACTAATGTAACTATAATTCGTGGCAATGCCATGATAAGAAGCAGGGCACAAGCAAGTGGAGTACCTTCCAACACGGGAGTCGTATGATAACTATCATTCTCTCGCTCCCTCGGAGGGTCAAACATGTGCACATTGTCAGCAGTGCTGGCGATCAGCTGTGTTTGTTTACAAAGTATCAGCTGTTCGGGGCCACCTGTGACTCCGTGTGGGGATGGGGGTCGGATACGGTTACGTGAAGCACAGATACGAGGCTGGAACGTTACGTTACTTGATAAAAGAGGCGTAAACGGGGACTATGAACGTGAAGCGGTGAGATGAAAGTGTAGAAATGCCTCATTATGCAGGCATATGGCCGAGCGAGGATTGCATCTGTAACAAGGGCTGTGTGTAGAGTGGACAACTTTTGCCACGAAGGGAGGGAAAAAACAATCCAGTTTTACACAAGATGCAGGTTTATGTTGAGCAACGGTCGTCTGTAACGGGATACGGAAGGGATCTGAGAGAGTTAGTGTTTACCGTAAATCATCATCAATTTACACCTTGTCGATGAAACTGAAAGTTACGAATAGATAAACCCTTCGTTGATCGTGAACTACACACGTGTTCAAACATTCACATATGCTAATATCTAGTTACACCACACACACACACACACACACACACAAGCGAGAGTCATCACCTAGTGAGTGATGAAACACAAGTTGTGTCCCATGCATGCAGACGGAGAACCAGTCACCCATGGGGGTCTAGCCAAGCAAATGGTTGCGTTTCTAAGGAAGAGGAGCAAACCTCAGTCACCCACGGGGGTCTGGTTTAAGCTACGGACCTCACCAAGCAAGTCGGTCTAAAGGTAGGATACGGGATGGTGGATAAGGCCACGAAAGGTGGAGATAGGGGATGGTGGATAAGGCCACGGAAGAGCAGACGCTCACTTCATATTTGCAATGGAGTCTCAATAAAAGATTCTGAACGTATACGTACTCATCGTCCACTCACCAAGATAAAGCCACTTAGCCACTTACCATCTGACACACACATGCACACACACACACACACGCACACACACGCCAGTACCATCAACAATCATTACGGATCTTCCACGCACCGGACGACCGCCTGCCTGTCACACAAGAATCCCATTTAGACCCTCCTCATCACATTCAAATTTGGAGGAGGGACTCAGGGCCATGCATCAACCCATCCCGACGCTATATCTCTTTTTGACTCACGATTCTCATTGTAAATATCACCTTACGAAGGAAAGAAAATGGCAATATACACGAATTTGCGGAAAACGGGACGAAAGGCAAATGTTCGAACGTTTCCCATTTTCTGCAATATCGGCTGTAACTTACCCTGGAAGCCGGGCTTAAGTTGCAAGTCCTTGAGGGGGTATTTCCGACCCTGTGGGCTTCGGGAGGAAGGTCGGGTTCTAGGATCGTGGTCTGCTGGCTGCAGCATATCTCATCCTGAGAGGTGTTTAAAGGACCCTAATAGCGGCACCAAACTCGTTTATCGGACTTGATGATGACGAAGTCGACCGAAATCATAGACTGAAGACTACGCTGCCTTAACTATTCATTCATCTTTTTTCTTTTTTTCTTTTCATCTGGTCACGCCTATCATTTTCTAAACTTAACATCAATTAACATTAACATCGTTTTCTTTGTCCCACACGACGTCATACCACAAAATGGGTAAAAATGATCAAATTTACATTGTACAGTCAAGCTGAGGTTTGTTGCTCACACGACTGAGAAAAACATGCTGATCTAAATACTCAAGACCTGTCAGACCAACACGTGTAAGCTGTAATAAAGAATCACAATAAAAGTTGGGCGAAGCTAATAAATATTCGCATAACTAAAAAAAAAAAAAAAAAAAATAAATCGGTGCCGTAACAGACGCGAAAAATTTACTGCACACGACGTAGAAAATGTGTGCCCATAAACCATGCTTTGGTGGAGGAAAACAGACGTATAGAAGTCTTTTTTTTTCCATGTGTAGCTTCTTTTTTTTCCCCCTCTCTTCTATCATCAACTAAAACTAACATAGCTTTCATGCTGTCAGTATGAATAACTACAGTAAACAGTTTTATATCTATGCATAAACAGACACGTATATGGAGTTGGATCCCAGTAGAATTCTGAGAAAGGTGTTCAGTAATACATTTCTTTTTTTTTTGTCTTGAAAACGACATTGACATTCTTAATGATCATGGCTGTCGATCAGCTGAAATGATAAATGACTCATAATTCTACCCAGGCCATATTGGCAACTAAGAAATAATAATAATAATAATAATAATAATAATAATAATAATAATAATAATAATGATAACAATAATAAAAATAATGATACAATAATAATAATAATAATAATAATAATAATAATAATAATAATAATAATAATGATAATCATAATAATGATTATGATAATAATAATAATGATAATAATAATAATGATAATAATAGTAATGATAATAATAATTTTGTCTGTAATCTGCTCTATATTAAGAATCTTCTTACATAAATAATCTGTTCTGTACATTGCAGAACATTTGTATTCTGCAGTAACCTGACCTACAGACGAACCATTAACGAAACATGAATCGAAGCATTTCTCGAGATCCCTGAACTGATCATTACGTCAGACGATAACACAGGTAACACTTGAGGACGACCCATGTCACGAGTCTGACCCCTGTGGTTCTCTTCACGACAACCTGACTGTCTGTTTACTTCGGCTGGTCTATAATCACAAGCCTGACCCGGAATGAATGTAAAATACTGGGGAAACAACAAACAATATGCTAATACGTTATAGGGAAAGGGTGAGTTATAGTGGGTGGTTGTTGCTGTCAACATGCCTGCATTTCACTGGTTCGTTGACTCAGAGACTGTACGTAAGTGAGAGGGAACACAGCAGACAAGGGGGGAGTGGACTGCCCTCAACTGGGTCATCTCTCTCTCTCTCTCTCTCTCTCTCTCTCTCTCTCTCTCTCTCTCTCTCTCTCTCAGACATTCCATGTGAAAGAATAATTACAAAAAATATATACGGAAAATAAACAAAGATGATGACGGTGGATATTTTCGAAATACGTTAGTCATATCAGAATCTGTGATGACACCTGTGCGTTTTTTCTTTTTCCCTTACAGTTATGCAAACACGGAAAACAAACAAACAAACAAAAAAAGACGAAGAAATTATCGTTAAGCAAATATGAATAAGACAGACAATGGAAGAATTAAGTTTCAACACTATATACAAGCTGAATAATGAGTACTGAAATATATAGTTCTGAGGAAGTATATAGAAAAATACACAAGATAAAACATACATATTTCATTATCTTGGTTGAGACCAATATTTTACGTATAACATCCAAAGTAAATCAACACAACAAAAAATAACTGGCCTGTAATTCAATGCGTCTAAGTCCGAAAACTGTAAGATGTCAGGATGAAAAATATAACAAAACCCGAAATACGTGGCTGAAAAACATAAGTACAACAAAGTTACAAAAAAGAAAATAATTGCAAAATAGTATTCTACTTAAAACACACTGAAAATATAACGGCTACCTATAACACGTCAGCAGAAATTACATTAGTCAAAATAAAACGTCAGAAAACGAAGAACTGAATTATTTTTTTTATTTAGAATCATGTCCACAATGGGCTCCCATTACCCTGGCAACGGCGGCCTTATTAGACGACAGTTCGAAGGCAAAAACTCTTATTACAGTAACAACAGAAGGGTACGATTTCGTACAACCTTGGTATCAAACGCCTCGGGCAATGCTGGGAACTACCTTATGAAAAAAAAAAAGAAAAAAAAAATGAGGGTTGAAATACAGGCAGAAGCACAATCAGCCACCACTAAACAAAGTCATACCACCACGAAAACAAGATCCATAACGTCAAAAAAAAAAAAAGTACATCGCGAAGCAAATGCGATCCCAAGCCACGAAAACAAAAGACAAAAACACTAAGTTGCCCCTACTTGAAAAACCAGATCCCTCCGCCCGAAAAACTAGATCTTTTCCTTGCCCCAAAAAAAAGTTGATCCAAGCGCAATTAGACACTAAACTCACAAAACGGATGTGACATGATCCTTCCTTTTTTTTTTTTTTTCTTAACATAGCTGTTCCTATTTCGTTTAATTTCAAGCAATGACTAATTTCTCATTACCCCCTTTTCTTGTCACGTCTATGGTGTTTTCTATTCTCTTTTCCCCTCTGTTCTCTATATATATCTCTCTCACCAGCTGGTCTGTTTCCACCCTTTGCACGCAGTGTTCTCTATGTCTCTCCACCACCTCGTCTGTCTCCTCCCTTTGCACACCGCGCTATGTATCCGAGCCAGCGTTTATCTCTTCACCATCTCGGCACACCCCCCTCGGTCTCAGGTCTTGTCCTACCGTCCGGGAGCAGTAAATATGTATCTATATACTACTATCTTAACGACGTCGGGCGCGAGTGGGTGGGGAGATGGGTGTTTTTACGTCCCAGGCAGTTCCTCAGACGAGAGATGGCCTGACGAGCCTTTGGAGAGAGAGAGAGAGAGAGAGAGAGAGAGAGAGAGAGAGAGAGAGAGAGAGAGAGAGAGAGAGAGAGAAGGAGAGAGAGAGAGGTTGAATTACTCGCCATTCAGGTCTGCTAGGACACACGGTTTAGTGCTTCATGTTTTGCATGACAGACAAGAAAAAAGTTTACTGACTTTCAAAACATCTTACAAAAGATATCAAATCCTTGCAAAAATCTAAGGATTATTAACTTATTACCTTAAAGAATACCTACAATAAATATAGGGACCTTAAAAAAAAAAGGCACATACAACTGGGCTACAATAGACTTGAAATTGGGTGAAACATCATAAAATCTATGACGAAATTCCTCAAGTTCCTTTCAGATGAGATAACGTTAAACTCCATCTATGGCCCCTTAAACATGGACACCTTTGAGGGACATTGAAGCCAAGTTATGGACTATCGGCTGACGAAGCATGCCACAGCTGCACCCTAACTACAGCTAGTAATGTTATTTATCAGTTAATGGATGAACGAAACTAACTATGGTTAACCCCGAACCCTTCTAGAAGTCCGCGCCAGAGATCCAACCCAACCAGGTGACTTTGTTGTCAGCGATGCTGACCACTATTCCACGGGGAACAATTAGATTATAAAAAAGAAAAAAAATCATTATAGACACCAAAGTTAATATCGTGTATGGAGTAAAAAGACAAGATATATATTCCAAAATAAATTGAAGGAAAAAAAAACCGCTTTGAATATTTCATAAAATATAGATATTTTCCTCTTGGTTTGGAAGTGACAATCATCTTCAATGACGTCGTTGCTATTTCTGATTATAACCATTACTGAAAGACCTTTGAACAGACTAATGGACTGTACCAACGTAGTACTAATGAAATAAATTCCTGACACTTGCGGTGCAATTTATGTTGGTTATTTCAAGAATCGTATGTCCTCATTTTCAGTAAATTTCTCATTAGAAAACGGCGATTCATGATGTTTGGAGCAGTTACCCCTAAATAGTCATCAATGTAAGTGGAAATGTGTGAAGCACGACTGTGTATAATCATCTTCCAGTCAATATCTTTCTCCATTATATCTACAGCGATGTCCACAAACACTATAATATGATCATCGGCCAAGAAAGTCTAATCATTTTTTTTCCCCTCCTTGATTACGGTGGCGGGTGAAGATAAACACTAAGGGAATCTAAGAGGCTTGATGTATCTTTTCTTCGAGTGGAATTTCATTTGTATGCTATCAAAAAAAAAAAAAAAAAAAAAAATGTCCCCCCCTCCTCCTTCTTGCTGCAGCTGTACGAGATAAGTGCCCTCGCCAATAACTCATGGTATCGTCTGCAATGAGCGAGGATTTTAAAGAGAAACGCGCACCATTGCCGATAAAACAGTGAAGACAAAAAAACTGTACCTTGAGGAATATCACAGGTAATAACCCTCCACGGTGAAACTCTGTGACTGTTACTTACAGTGCTTTTTACTGCCTTAATGTCTGCTGAACCATTTACTGGCGGCAGGTCCTTCTCAGCCCTAATCATCCCCTTCATCTCGAGATTTCGTAGGAGATAGCGTCACAAGCACGCCTCTCGAAGCTCGCTGAATACAGTGATCAGAAACATGTTATTGTCCAAAAGACTTTTAAACGTGTTGAGTTAAATATAACGTTCCCACTTCAGGTGAGGATTCAGGTCTAAATCTACATTAACTCTCGTTGTGTGAGGGATTATCAAAGAGAAAATTCGTCCTTTTGAAAGAAGAAAAAGTATTCTTTATAAGATTTTACAAAAATAAACTTAACCTGATTAGGTGTGAAAGAGCTACGCAAAGAAATTTCTACTATTTTTTTTCCTGCTAGACAAGATATGTATAATTTGCAAACACTAAATTCAAATTTTAAGAGAAAAAAATCCCACACTGACAAAATATCATTGTTAATTGCTTTGTGAGAATTTATAGCGTGCATTTACCGCTTTTCAATCATGGTAACTTTAACCTAATAACTTCTTACCTTCATATTAACTTTTAATTCAACTGTGTATTCTTTACAATCTCACTTATCACTCATGCTCAACACTAGGGATTTTGACAACATTAACTTCTAATTGCTACACAGAGAGAAAAGCAAGAGATAGCCTTGCTGGCCTTCCAAATAGGGAATCCAAGTTGTTACAATATTACAATTGTTTCCCATCGTTTAAGAATTTTGAATGGCATAGAATTCAAACTATAATCTGGATTTCCGTCTGAGTTCTGCCACTTATTTCAAAATTCAACTTGGAAACATAATTTCAGTCATAACATGAAGAAAATGCCACCTTTGGCCATGAAACTTAACACATAAATTCACAATGATATTTCCACACTTTTTTTTTTTTTCCACTTCCAGTAACTATGCGGCAATACAAACAAATGTGTTTCATGGAATACCTTTTTTTTTTCAAGTATTTTCTTGGCCTTCAACGAGTGTTGTTACCTCTCCTACAAAAATAGATTTTCTTCATAATTCATATCCCAGCAGTCCTCTTTTTTTTTTCTTTTGAAAAAAGGGATTCTACCACACGTTCCCCAGTGTACACAACCTGAACTTGATCTCTATAAATGACTAGACTACAGTTATGTTCTTCAAAAAATCAACTAAAGAGTTAAACAAGAGAAACGAGTTCCCTTCATATCGCATTTTGCATGACGGAACATTTATACTTCTCAGAGAGTTTAAAGGAGTTATGATAATTCAGAGAAAAATCGTATTGCAATAAAGATTTAATGGCCTTTGTTTATGACTTCGTAATATGTTCTTTCCTGTTCATTAAATTACTTGAACAAATGAGACTTTATCCGTTACTATATAATTACATTGCTCATTTCCCACTAATTACGTTAATGACGATTCTCTGTTTTGTGATATGAATTAGTTTTTGATGTTCGAAGTCTCCATCTGAATTCCGTTTATCCCTGCTGGAAATGCAAATGACAATGCTTGCACAAACATCTTCCGCATAACAATACATGCACGCTATAAATTACAAATGACTTCACCGTAAATTTTTTCTCTCAGTCATGTTTAACACTGTACAAATGATGTGTACAACTGAGAGATCTCATGAATACATTCTTTGGAAATTGCTGACTGCTGTTATATTGATACGATTTTATCATTTTTGCGATCTGAGAGCAGGTGTGGAATGGAGGTGTGTAGGGGGCTTAAGGGGTCTGGAAGCAAAGGTATGGCGTAGAGTCGCAATCAGGTGTGTGGAGCTGTGATAAGGGATCTAAGCTGGAAGTAAATGATCTTAAGAAGAATACAGGCATCAGAATATTTTCTGTGAGTACGATACAACTCCCAACCGGATACAGCAACACGTCTTTAAATCTGTGTATGTTACATTCAGCCACTGTGTCCTCAATTCCATCAACATGCTCTACCATCAGTATTGGAGTAGCGAGCCAGGTACTACGTGTAAAGTCGCTGTAATGAGTACTTGTTTAAATTTCAAGCGGCGCAAGTGCGCTGCGCTGGTTCCCAGACGCTTCGACCACACGCACTGACCACCGTACGATGAAGAGTCAGAAGTTCTCGTATCTCTCCCAGTGCTGATGTCCTTCTCTACCCAAACAAAGACTATTTGTTGGCTTATAACTGTGTTCTATTTATGAAGGATAAGATGGTGGGAGAATGAGGCATTTCCATTACTAAAGCCACTAATTTTTGGCTCAATTCGACCTTGTTCGTCCTCGAAAATAAATACAAATTTGTCAAGGATCATGCGAGCTTATACAGTCTTCGAAATATATCCTGAAAACTAAATGTAATTGTTCAAACTTTAACTCGAATGACGATCTTAATTGAGCCGAACGGTCGGTCGATCATGGTGGCTTGAGCTCAACCGAGACTCACCAAGTGAACCATTCAGAAATACGACACCGCCTCCCGGCACACCGGCAACACCTCGGAGAATCTGAGTGGGTAATTCCCAGCAAGAGAAGACTAAAAGAATCTATGGACCACAATGGCTACGTGATCCCCGGCGACGTCGGCCCGTGATGATGATAATGATAGTTTTAGTGGTCGTAAATATATAACGAAGGAATGTAAGAGTACACATGGAACACTGTGGTCTGAGTGAGTCGGAGGGATTCCACTGAGAACCTAGAGAGGTTTCAACATCTATACATTCCAAATATATCACATTCGTAGCTATTAAATAAATACATGGTACAACCTTGGATAATATATATATATATATATATATATATAATTTAGGTTTGATTAATTAATGGCAAATCATTATGTAATCAAATTAATTTAGAGGCAGACTATAGTATTGCCCCATTTTTTTTTTTAAATAATACTAAAACAATAGTGGTAGGCTTAAAGGCAGGATTTAATTATATGTTTTATATCAAACAATTTTTTTTTTTTTATTCGGGATAAGTCTAATCATATCTTAGAAGCAAATCGAAGGACCATGGTTGCAGTAAAGCGTGTATAATATAGTTATCCAAAACAATTGAAGAATGTTTTCAAGAAGACATCGGCTTTTAATGGCTTCTGTCGACAATCGGCCAAACAAACCAACCAACCAATCAAGCAACTATAACAACCCACGAACAACCCTAATACCAAGAGATGCTAACTTACAGAGAGAGAGAGAGAGAGAGAGAGAGAGAGAGAGAGAGAGAGAGAGAGAGAGAGAGAGAGAGAGAGAGAGAGAGAGAGAGAACTGCCAAACAGCCAGAGGTGTTTTTCTGTGTGACACACATGAGCAAGATCAAGCCAAACTATATCAGTACCCATCCAGGAGGTCAGTGATGGTGGGTAGTTCCGGATGACGATAAAGATTCCACACACACA